>NC_072488.1:14427500-14455000 GCF_027574615.1 Eptesicus fuscus | reverse complement strand
TGTTTTATCTCTAAGAAAATATTGAAATAAAAGGAAAATGATCAGGGCCTATTATTCTCCAATGAGAAGAAATTTCAGGGCTCTGCTGGGAAGATGAAATGGAGGAAGTGCAGGGAGCCCCACTGTGGCGATCCAGAGAGAGTTTCGCAGAAGGTACAGGGCAGAGGGGTCTGGGGGCTCCCGGAGGAACCCAGTGTTAAAACGGTCTCGCTAGTTCCCATGAAATTCTTCATATATAAGCAGAGAGGTAAACCCAGAGTCCAGGATGCTGTTAGATTTAATGAGACAAAAACCACTTGTCATATTTCTTTGCATTCATTATAGTGTTAGCATCTACACTGAGTGGCTAGATTATTATGATCTCTGAACGCATAATAATCTGGCCACTCAGTGTAGACTGACCACAGAGTTGGGATTTTAAAATAAGGGTTTTCCATGTATAAGAATTGCATTGTGGGTAGTTAGAAAGAAGCAGAGGACTAACCAGCCAGAGGCTGGGGGCCACTATCTCCTGGTCCCTTGACATATCAAGATTTGCAAGCTTTCCCTTATACATAAGTACACTGAGTGGCCAGATGATTATGCGTTCAGAGATCATAATAATCTGGCCACTCAGCATATATTAAGTAACGGTCTAAACCCTCTTGCATTTTGAGGGTTTGGCCAAGCACCGTCTCCCTCGTTGGGGCCTGTTTGGTTAATGGAGAGGCGTCTGGAAGGTGGAGGGTCTCCCTGGTGGCTGGGCTGCAAACCCACCGGGGCTTTCTCACTATCCCTGTGTTTCCTCTAGTTTCAGCACTTCCGGGAGAGACTGCCATCCACCTTTTTTTCCCGATTCAGAAGTGCTGACAAGGGCATCGTGACTAAAACCAAATACAACCTCACAAAGTGCTTCACGCTGAGCACAGGGACCTATGTGGCAGTCGCTTCCGCGCGCAGAGAAGCAGTTGAGTTCTTGCTTCGAATCTTCCTGAAAATGCCAGACCCTGACCGGTAAGAACCTCTGGGGTTCCAACTGCAAATTCTACCTAATTCCATTAAAACACGTTGTGGAGGGTCTTCAATGCCATGGCAATGGTCAAGACGGGTCAGCAAGTGTGCACCCTGCTGGGCAGCTCACCCCCTCCTGGACCCGAGGCAGACAGCCCCGCAATCATGGTGGTCTTCACAGTGGAGCATGGATGGCGCCTTCTCAGTCCAGCATGCCAGGGAGCCACTGGGCTACCAGTCGGAGTCGCAACCTGAGGTGAAGCTTATCTGCCATCCTGGCAATGAGGGTTACTGTCCATGCGTATCTTGTGAAAGGAACCACTTCCTAAATGGTTAAGGACCAGATGACCCAAAAGACTGGACATGTGGTCATGATGGTCATTGTCTGCCAACTGTCAGAGCCGCCCACTTCACAGCCTGCTGTGCCTAGGACACTCCACTCAGTCCTTGGCGGCAATGCCCCCTGGGGTGCCCTTCATGTGGAAGGCCCCTTTGAACAGTGAGCAGGCATCCTTGTCACACTGTCCCCCTGGTTTTCTAGGAACCTGGGCAGCGGTTTCAACCTCAGAGCTCTGCAGGTAGGTGTGCAGGAAGGTGGTGGGTAGGTCTTATTGGCCACATTCTATCCCCAAGAGCTTCTGTCTTCTTCCTTCTTGCCTCACCACTAATCAATGAAAACAGACATTATAATGGGATGACAATGGCTCAAAGGGACAGGGCAGAGGGAAGAAGGCCAGGCCTCCAAGGCCAAGCTGGACCCAACCATCTTCTTTCCACCAACTTCCATTTTCCCATTCCCCTAAAGCCGTGGTCGGCAAACTGCGGCTCGTGAGCAACATGCAGCTCTTTGGCCCCTTGAGTCTGGCTCTTCCACAAAATACCATGGCCTGGGCGAGTCTATTTTGAAGAAGTGGCGTTAGAAGAAGTTTAAGTTTAAAAATTTTGGCTCCCAAAAGAAATTTCAATCGTTGTACTGTTGATATTTGGCTCTGTTGACTAATGAGTTTGCCGACCACTGCCCTAAAGGTTTCACCCAATTGCTGGATGAAGCCTCTGTCCCAGATCCAGGTGGCGGGGGGGGGGGGGTTCTTGTGCCCTCACTGTGCCAGACAGGTGCCTTCCTTTTCCAGAAATTTGATGTGGGCTATTTTCCCCTTGATCCAGGCAAGTCTTCCAGAAAATGGCTCCCAACAAAGCATTTTCTACAAATACGCCCAGCAGGTATAGTACTCAGCATGGGGACAGGTAATGGAGGGACCAAAGGGAAGGAAATCTGTCCCAGGCTTTTATCAGGATACAGAGAGGAAAAGTAACTTCATGGGTTATTTCATCAGCCTCCTTCTCTGGACATCTCCGCAACTGATCTGGCTACCAAACTCTGGAGAGAAATGACGTCCCGCCTGGGTGACATCTGGGATGGAATGTAGAGCTTTTTAAATCTGTAAACAAGCAGTTGGCCACATCCCTTGAAATCTTTCCTTCTCCTGCTCTGCCAGCTCCCACCAACCTTGGCATCATTCCTCCCGGGAGATAGCCAGCTGCAGAAATCACCAATAGAACTCTTCCTGCCAAGCAAGCCACCTATGTACACAGGGGATTTTCTTAATGGTTTTATAAACCGTTATAAAGAACTCCTTGACTTGTCAGGATAAAAACAGCTGCCAAGGGCTCTGCACGATGGGCTTTTTATCATTAATAATCATGTTGGGTGGAAAGTGATACAGATGATCGTGTGCGTAGTGCCAGCCGTGGGCCAGGCAGAGGCCAAGGACAGGACGGATGCCAGACATTCAGACGGCTGCTGGGGCGGTGATGGCCAGGAGGCAGCCCAAAGGGAAATTATTCAGGAGCCTGGGCTCAGAGGAAAACTCAAGGAGAAGTAAAAAATGTGGCTGGCATGTAGGGTACAGGTTGCAAGAAGCAGCTCAGTATGGACCTCCTTGAAATTAATATGGGCCCAGGATTCAGGTCCACATCTGGGCTGATTCAAAAGGCTCTAGACCAGATACAGTCTGTGAGGTCCTGAAGGCAGGAATGGCATCATATGCATTCCTTGTCCCCAAGACCTATCACTGCCCTTGGCACAGAGAAGGTAGGTGCTCAATCAATTTGCATTGAATTAAGAGAGATTAGCTTCCCCTAGAGTAGATGCCCAAGTTCAGGTCACTTGCCCCAAGGTGATCAGCAGGACTAGGTACCTGAGACCAAACTCACCTTCAGGGGTGAGTGGCAAATCCTCAACATGGTCTATGCACCTGCACATCTGAAATAAAAATGATAAATTGTGAGATGATAAATGGTATGGATTCCCTAATTAGGACTTTTCTAAACAACAACCAAATGTCTCTCAGAGAGGGTCACTGGAACCCATTCGGGGGCCTTTGTAGAAATGAGGCACAGATGCAGCTTGGTGCCAGACAGCTGGGAGTAGAACCCAGTCTAGACTCCAGTCCCTTCTCATCCCTTTCCCGGACACCCTTGAGTAGCACCAACCCGGCACCTTTCTCCAAAACCTGCAAGCTATACTCAAAAGTTGTGAACAACAACAACAAAAAAAGCCCATCTGCTCACTGTGTCCTCTCTCCTGATCTCTTATATTGGTTTACCTCGCCTTAAATGAGTACAGTGACTAGGACTCTACCATTACCATGAGTCACCTTCATCAGCCATGGTAGTGGGGATGGTGCCATAACCCAGTGGTTACCTGTGGCCAGCAAAGACAGGTTGCTAATGGGGCAGGCCAGGCCCACCCATCCATCATTTATTTAGTTGGTAAACGTGTCCCAAATACCTAGGACATTCCAAGTGCCATGCTAAGCTTTGGGAATGCAGTGTCCATCCTCAGGAACTTCCACTGAGGTGGTAGAGACAGAATGCAATTCTTTGGGAACTTGTTGAGGCAAAGTTCATCTCCATTCCTATCCTCATCTCCTCAAACATCCTGGTGGTGACTGGTCCAGGGTCCAGGTCAGGGGCTGTGCTGGGAGGTTGGGAGACCTGCAAGAGGGAGATAGGATCCATGCATCAAAGCTGCTTATCTTCTCATTGGTTGGAGTTTCTCACCAACATGTCAACTGCTCTGCAAAGCAAGGTACCATGTTTCCTTTGAGGAAAAATCTCAGTTGATGGTGGGCACACCAAAAGGACTTCCCTGACCCAGGAGACGTTGGAGGAATGACCTAAGGGCCAATTTCAGACACTGGCAGAATTTCTGGGGGCATCATGAGGGGCCATTCTTCTAGCTAAAGTACAGGCTGCAGGATGGTTCTTGCTTTCAGTTCTGTGTGATGAGGCCAACCCTGGGGACAGCATGTCATCTATGGGGTGCTGGTTCTCAGAAGACCCTAAGGAGGCACCTTCTTCCACCTAACCCGGCACCACTCTGCAAAGCCACCTGCTGGGAGGCCTCACTCCAACTCCTTCCCCGTGTAAATGCTTTGCCAGGGTGTTAATGTCCCATCATCCCCTCAGCTTTGACCAGGCTGATGTAAGAAATGACCACATGTAGAGCAGCTCTTCTCTGTAAAATCATCATGGAAGACACTGCCCAAACAGCCACTCAGTGTCCCTAATAGAAAATTGAATTCAGTTAACACCTCCAGAAGTTCATTCCAGGAAATGTTTCTCTCCCCTTAACCTCAATTTGCTTCCCCCTTTCTGCTTCAGTGTCTGGGAAGACTAGCATTAAGTAATGGGTTCAATTAGAGCAGGTTCTCTTAGCTTAGGTTCCCAGCATTTTAATCTCCTCTCACTCCCCACACTCAATCCCACACATGTGCATTCAATAGTTACATTTTCTTAGTCTCTTTCTGGAAGCAGATGGGGAAACATACCTACGGGGCTGAATTGATTCCTTCAGCAATACTTCTCCTGAGGGACTCCCAAGTGCAAAGCATGGTGGGGAGGAAGCAAACACTGCTTTCAATCCAATAACGAATGAAGAGATAAACGCAAGGTACCCACACAAGTTATCAACCGTCAGGAGTAATCAGCACCACAGAGGTTCCAGGGAGGGAGTTATTACCGTGGCCCGGAGCCCTCAGGAGAGGCTTCCTGACAAGGGTGAGCTGGGCACTGGGTGGGAACTGTGATTAGCAATCTGAGTGCTTTGCAGACCCAGGCAGATGTGTCCCTCAGCTCCTGGGCACTGGATAATTCCTCCCTTGTTTGGACCAGGGATTAGGCCTTGATGCCGCCCAGCTTCAGAGACTTCTCAACCAGGAATTCCTGAAAGGTAAGGACCTGCCGTTCCCAGCGTCACCCCCATTGCCAAGCCAGCCCAATGTCACCCTCCCTGACCCTTCAGTCCCTCCTGTTCTGCCCCCTCAGGACCTCCAGCGGACACCTTCTCTTTGGATGAGTGCCGGAGCATCGTGGCGCTGATGGATGTATCCTTTGCAGTCATCGCCCAGCCCTCCCCATTTGCTCTGTGGGCCTCCAAGGAATCTAATGAGGGTGTTCCAGAACCCTTTCTCTCAGTATTTTCTCTACTTCTTGGTTCTGAGAGCTCACCAAAGGGCCTGGGTTTCTGTGGATTCTAGTCTAACCTTCTAACTCTTCAAAATACTGGTAACTGTAGTGCCCTAGCTAGTTTGGCTCAGTGACTAGAGTGTCAGCTTGCGGACTGAAGGGTCCCAGGTTCAATTCTGGTCAAGGGCACATGCCAGGGTTGTGGGCTCAGTCCCCAGTAGCGGGTGTGCAGGAGGCAGCCAGTCAATGATTCTCATCATTGATGTTTCTATCTCTCTCTCCCTCTCCCTTCCTCTCTGAAATCAATAAAAATGTATTTTTTAAAAGTAGCCGCAGCAACAATGACAATAGTTACCATCTATCAAGCAGCTACAGAAGCACTGAAACTTGTGGAGAAGTCCTCAGTCTATACAGCAGTTGGACCCCAGGGGCAGACGGGAGACAGGGTCGGCCATCCAGGGACTTGTCCAGTTTCCATAGTCACGTGGCAGAGCAGGGCATCAAACCCAGGTCTCCTGCCTCCCATCCTGGCTTCTTTCTCTGATGAGCCATGTGGGCCCATCCCCTGGCAGACAGGAAAGACTAGCTTCCTGCGCGCATAGCCCCCAGCATGGTCCCCTCGGTGTGGGCGGTCTCCTGGGAGGAAGACAGACGCTGCTCTTTCACTCCTAACAGGACTTGATTGGGAATTTGAATGTCGTCACTGTCAAACAAGAGGGCTTCTTGATGAAATCATAAATCAGGCCCTGGATCTGCCAGCAGATGAATCAAAATGGCCATAGCAGTCCCCCAGCCTGGGGCAGGTAGCCCTCACCTCCCCTGCAAAGCAGACGGGTCTTTTCTACCCTTCCTCCCGCTCACACTCCAGGCCCTCCGAGATCCATTCTTTTCTTTTCATCAGCTCTCATGAAACCCATCGTATGGAATGGCTAGGGCTGGCTTTAATACGTCCATTCGCATGCACACCTGGCCCACATTCACGTCTCGTGCTGTTTCAGGAGTTGCCATGACCCCCTCAGGCTCCTCCCCACTCAACTGGTGAAGGCTGTGGTTGGGGCTCGCTCTTCCCCTGGATGCAAGAGATGTTGGCCTCCCCTTTCTCAGGGCTTTCTTCTCCTTCCAATTCTCCATTTCCCCTTGTAACATAAATCTAAGCCAGGTCCCTTTCAGATGCAGCAGGAGCCAGCTGGCGTGAGGCCCAGTCCCATCCGTGTCACTAGTTGAAGGATGGAGGGCTTGTTGGCGGGACCTGCGGCCCCTCCGCTCAGTGCACACTGGACTGGTTAACTCTTTTTTTTTTCCAATTTCTTTTTATTAAGGTATTATATGTGTACATATCTTACCATTGCCCCCACTCCACCCCACTCCCATATATGCCCTCACCCCCCAGAGTTTTGCGTCCATTGGTTATGTTTATATGCATGCATACAAGTCCTTTGGTTGATCTCTTATCTTCCCCACCTCTCCCTAACCTTCCTGCTGTAATTTGACAGACTGTTTGATGCTTTACTGCCTCTGTATCTATCTTTTTGTTCAAGTTTATAATGTTCTTTATTATCCATAAATGAGTGAGATCATGTGGTATTTTTCTTTCATTGACTGGCTTATTTCACTCAGCATAATGTTCTCCAATTCCATCCAGGTTGCTGCAAATGGTAAGAATTCCTTCTTTTTTATGGCAACATAATATTCCATTGTGGACTGGTTAACTCTTAACTCCTGGCAGCTGAAAGTGAACGGGCAGCTCGACCAGGAGGAGTTCTCCAGGCTGTGGAGCCGACTCGTCCGCTGCCAGGTACCGCCATGTTTGCTTTGAACTAACACTCTTGTTCCATCCCGTTTAGCAGATATTAATGGGCGCTTCCTCCTGCACCCGGGTTGAGGGGTGCAAAGAAAAGGAGCCTCACCAGGCCTCAAGGAGAACTCCCATTGTGTTTGGGGAGACGTACAGGCACCACCAAAGGCAGTGCCCAATGGAGTGGCAGGGTGAGGCACGCTCTTGGAGAGTGAAGGAGAAAGGGCTCACCATGGAGTGTAGCTAAACCACCAGCTAGCCTTGCCCCACATCCCTCCCCAGGCTCACGGCCACATCCCCAGGCTGCCAGTCCACCTCCTCCCCTGCCCCCCGCCACGTGCTGGAAGGTACATCAAAACCAAAATGTGTGTGGCCACCCCAGTGCTCAGGACAAACTCTAACCTCCTCGGAGCTGTGCACGAGACCCTCTGCATTATGGCCCTCCTTTAGGGTCAAGGAGAGGCCCTTCCACTCCCCCACGCACCCCTGCAGACCCCAACTAGGAGACTCCTTGCTCTTCCTCCCTACACTCCCAGCCTGGCCAGCGCCCAACCACCTTGGGAGTCCAGCTCAGACACACCATCCATGCAGGGCCTCCCTGGGGGGTCTTGCCCACCCCCTAGGCCCTATGAGTTCTCCCCTCAGCTCCTGACGAACTCGCAGCAGGAAACTAAAGTCCCTGTGTGTGTGGCTGTCCCAGGTTATCACCTGATTCCCGACTTGGGTCATTTGGGTTCTCACAGGCACTGCAGTTGCTGATATGCCCCCCATTAGATTGTGGGGTCCTCCAGGGCTGGGGCTCCCTCATAGCCATCTTCCTTCCCCACTGCCTTCCTTAGTGTCTAGCACACAGTAGGTGCTCAAAGTGCTAAACAAATGACCAAACTATGAATTACTGAGTGAATGAGGGGATGAATACCTCTCTGAGAACACTCTACACTTCGTGGTTATACTCACCAACAAAGCCAGGTTAGGCCAGAAAGGGTGCGTAAGCTGCTATCTCACATTGACTGTCTCCTGACATCGGCCTCAGACACACCAGAGGGAGTCCCACAGCCTGCATGCTTAGCCCAAAGCGGTCCCTCCCCTGCCTGGGCACGTTTCCTCACCTGCGAAGTACAAGGACAATCAGGGTTAGTGTGCGAATCGGGGAGAGGCAGGACTGTGCTGGGAGAGGGAAAGCCCCCTGCAGAGGTTGAGGCATTGGGGTTGCTATGGCCTGGGACCGTGCTTAGTCCTGGACGCAGCCCCCGCCTGCCTTGGTGCTCCCTGCACTCGCTCACTATGCGCAGGGCACTCTCCAGGCACTTGATAGATATCTGCGCATTTACTCCCGGCAACTTGCCTAGGAGCCAGGCCCTTGGGCCTGTGCTGCAGATGGGGAAGCAGGCCTGGGAAGATCCAGTAACCTGCCCAAGGCACACTCCCGGGCCATAAACCAGTCTGTGCTCTTCACCACCCTGTGCAGACTCTTTCCAGAGCTCTCCAGCTCCCCAGAGGCAGCGAGCTGCCTGAGTGTCAGGAGCCCAGTGCATGGTGAGGGAGAGGAGAGAGCAGGATGGGAGAGGGGGTTGGGGAAGAAGAGAACCCCCCAGCCCTGCAGCTGGAGGTCAGAGTGGGCGGCCTCCCCGTCCCCTGCTGGGTGCCCTGCCTGCCTCTGAGCTGAGCCTCCAGGGATGGAAAAGGGATTGGCTTGCGGGACCTCCCTCTACCAGGACGTCCTCTGCACCATGGGCACTGGGACTCACACAGGCTCCTGGCTTCTTTTCCGTGTCAGAGCGTTTTCCAGAACGCCCAGAGGAATGCGGGCGTTTTCCTGAGCTCGGATTTGTGGAGGGCCATAAAGGATACAGGTAAAGCAGGGGACCCTCTGAGCCCCGATGATGGAGGGTGGCAGCGTGTTGGGGGGAGGGCGGGGGAACACCCCTCGTGGGCTGCAGCAAGGCTGGTGCAGCGGAGCGGGCAGTCAGGACCAGCAGAGCTGCGGCCTCGTGGCCTCCCCTGGTTTACACCGGCCTCTAGGGCCTCCAGCTCTGGGCTCAGACTCTGCTGCCTTTGCCCGAGTTCTCACGTGCCAGTCAGTGTTGCCGGCTGCCTTCTCCCAGCACAGCTCTAACTGTGAGAGAGTAAGCCACATGATTGAAACCCTACCACCAAGCCGCCCTCGGGGACTCTTCCTCTTGGTGTCTGGGCCGTCGGGGTTAAACACCCACGGGCAGGCTGATGCGCTCCACAGAGGGTTTGGCGCTAAACGAAATCAATGGCATCTCTGCTTCAAGGAGGCAGAGCTTCCAGCCCTGGGCTAACGATGCCGCCCTGCAGGAGAGCCTCGTAGTCGGGCACGGACTTGTACTCATGTCCGCTCATTCGATGGTCTCCATGACTCTGAAACCGGGAAGGGCAGGAATCGCCGTCTCCACTGCGCCATGTGGGGAATGGCTCGCACGAAGGTTAAGTCGGGAAACCTGTGGCCCAGACTTCCTTGCAGGGATCTCCGTCAGCAGCGAGCTGCTGGATCTCATGGCCCTCAGGTACAGCGACAGCGCCGGCAGGGTCAGCTTCCCCAGCCTGGTCTGCTTCCTGATGCGGCTGGAAGCCATGGCAAGTAAGTGTCACCTGGGGACCTCCTGGAGACCTTCACAGTGACCAGAAGCACAGGAGGGGACCAGGGATGCACTCCTGCCCCAGCCTGGGCAGTGGGCGGCCTGGAGTCCTGCCCCAGGAGCTGTTGCCCCAAGAGACAGAGCCAACGCTAGCCTGCGTAGTGGTGTCATCGGCTTGTGTCCCCAGCCTCCCGTCTGCACCGTTTTCTCCCCAGGAGATTCCCCTATCCCGGGGCTCTCATCTCCTCGTCACCCTGTGTACTCAGTGCTTCTTCTAGGGTCAAGGCTGAATACTGGGTCCCTCTCCAGATTGTGTTTATAGTTTAAACCTGCTCTGTAGTCATGCGGCGAATGACTTGGTCTCTGCAGGAGGAATTGCACACGCCAGCAAATAGCTGGGGGCAGGAGGTCTTTCCCCAGGACTCAGAAACTCAGCTATGTAGGCCAGAGGTTTGACACTTTTTAGCAGCATACCCCTTTGCTGTAAATGAAATCTTATGTGAAACCCCAAGCTACAAAATAGCTCAAAACGGACCTGCTGTGGTTGAGGTAGCAGTCACATCTGGCCTCGGCTCTAATCCTTACACCGCCCTGCCTCGTGGCATCACTGTAAACCCTACTGCTCTGAGCTACACGATTCATGTTACGATGGTGAGAACAGCCCTAGCCGATTTGGTTCAGTGGTTAGAGTGTAGGCCCACGGACTGAAGGGTCCCGGGTTTGATTTCGGTCAAGGCACGTACCTCGGTTACTGGCTCAATCTCCGGCCCCGGTTGGGGTGCGTGCGGGAGGCAACCAATTGATGTGTCTCTCTCACATTGATGGTTCTCCCTCTCTGTCTCTACCCTTGCCTTCCACTGCCTCTAAAAGTCAATGGAAAAAATACCTTCCAGTGAGGATTTATCCAAAAAAATAAAAAGATGGTGAGAACAGAGCCCTGGGAGGGTAAATGAAAAGCCTGAGGCATAAACCTGTTCCAGAGAGTTGTCAGTTGGATGAGGGAGGTTCCCCACATGATGCCCCTGAAATACTTCCAAAGACAGGCCCACACTGCCCCACGGCCCAGTGCGGAGATGCCTAGTGCAGGGAGACAAAGAGGGAGAGAGGCGTGTGGGCTGGAGCAGCCAGAGCAGTTTCGAAGACTTGAGCCCGAGCTGTCCCTGGAAAGAGAAGAGAAGGGGAGGCAAAGCATCCCCGTGGAGAGGGAGAGAGTTTCTCTGGCCTCACACAGAATCGCCGCAGTTGCTTTTATACGGGCCGGTCCTGACTCCTCTCCTCTCTACCCTAGAGACTTTCCACAAGCTCTCTGAGGATGGAAAAGGACTCTACCTGACAGAAGTGGAGGTGAGCCGCCTTGCCCTCCCAGAGACAGGACCAGCCCAGCCCTCCTCTCCTCCCCAGATTCCAGGGGCATTTTTCTCCCTGAGGATATCGAACAGGCTGTCAGAGGCCAGCCAAGCTGCCGGCCCCCCTGCCTCCAATTACTGCCTTTATATATTGCTGGCCGCCAAGGCTGCTTTAGGAGCTTGGCAGACAGATTTTATTTTTTTCCGATAGCTTAATAAAGCAGAAGATTATGTGGACGTCATAAATCCAAGCGGGAACTGAAGCACACCTGCTGGGCTCACTGTACATTAAACTTCCTCCCATTGAGTTTTAGAAAGAGCCTCCTGGCCCGGCCAGCTGGTCGACCTCATCTACCCTCCCACTGCCTGGCAGCGCAGGGAGTAGCAGGAAATATGCTGTGACAGGGGCGGGACCTCCTGCGTGGGTTGGAATTAGCCAGAAAGCGTTGGTGAGACTAGACTGAGATCTTTCAAGGGAGGAGGGTACCATTTGCCCTGATCTGTGTTAAGCTCGTGAGTGTCAAGACTGGTTGTAACGAGAATGTTTATTTCCTAGTGGATGAACTTGGTCATGTACAACTGAAGCAAGGAGTAGAGCAGACCCCAGAGTCCAGGTAAGACATGGCAGCTTTAGAATCATTTCTTCTTGCGGCCCAATTCCCCTTCACCTGCACACAAGACCTTCCCCCTGGGAGCAGCCTCCCAGAGGCTAAGGAGCCCTTGTTTGTGTGAGCCAAGGGGAACCTGAGGTTTTAAGGCCAGTGCTGCAGATTTCACCCAAGTCATGGAGACCAGTGGGCATTCATGAAAGAGAATGGCCTGAAAGTCATGAGTGAGGGATTTAGAATCTGTTTTTAAAATCAATTTACTCTTTATTGAGATATGATTGAGAGTTAACATTGTGTTAGTGTAGGTATCTAACAATGATTTAATATATGTATATATTGTGAAATGGTCACCACAATACATTTAGTTAACAACTGTCACCACTCATAGTTACACATTTTTTTTTGTTATGGTGAGAACTTTTATGATTTACTCTCATAGCAACTTTCAGATATACTAAATGTTGTTAACTATCGTCACCACACTGTACATCCCCAGGACTTATTTATCTTAGAACTGGAAGTTTATATCTTTTGACCACATTCACTCATTTTGCCCACCCCAACCCCCACCTCTGGAAATGACCAATCTGTTCTCTGTATCTATGAGTTCAGTTTTCTTTAGTGTTTGGGGGTTTTTTTTAGATTTATAAGTGAAATCATATGGTATTTTTGTCTTTCTCTGTCTGACTTATTTTATTTAGCATAATGCCCTCAATGTCCATCCCTGTTGTTGAAAATGGCAGGACTGCCTTCTTTTTTATGGCTGAGTAAGATTCCATTGTGTGTGTGTGTGTGTGTGTGTGTGTGTGTGTGTGTATCACATTTTCTTTATCCATTCATCCATTGATGGACACTTAAATTGTTCCCATAGCTTGGCAATTGTAAATAATGCTGCAGTGAACATGGGGTACAGATACCTTTTTAAATTATTGTTTTTGTTTCCTTCAGGCAAATATCCAAAAGTAGAATCGCTGGATCATATGGTAGTTCTAGTTTTAATTTTGGGGGGAACCTCCATACTGTTTTCCATAGTGGCTGCATCAATTTACATTTCCACCAACAATGCACAAGAATTTCCTTTTCCCCACATTCTCTACAACACTTATCTCTTGTCTTTTTGATAACAGCGATTCCAACAGGCAGGTGTGAGTTGATATCTTATTGTGGTTTTGATTGGCATGTTCCTGATGCTTAGTCATGTTGAGCAACTTTTCATGTACCCATTGGCCAATTGTATGTCTTCTTTGGGAAAATATCTATTCAGCTTTTCTGTCCATTTTTAAATCAATTGTTTGTTTTTTTTCTACTGAGTTATATGAGTTCTTTATATATTTTTTATATTAACCCCTTATCAGATATATGCTTTGCAAATATTTTCTCCTATTCAGCAGGGTGCCTTTTCATTTTTTGTTGATTTCTTTTGCCTGCACGGAAGCTTTTTAGTTTGATATAGTCTCTCTTGTTTATTTTTCCTTTTGTTGCTTTTGCTTTTGGTGTCCAATCAAACAACTCATTGTCAAGACAGATGTCAAGAGGATTATTCCCTATATTTTCTTCCAGGAGTTTTATGGTTTAAGGTCTTATGTTCAAGTCTTTAATCTATTTTGAGTTGATTTTTGTGTGTGGTATAAAATAGGGGTCTAGTTTGATTTTAGAATTCTTAACTGAAGTTCCAATGAGGAAAGGCAATCACTCATCACAGCAAACATTAATGTGTGGAGCAACAGAAATGATCAGACCTTGGGGAAGTGAAACTTGGGTCCAGCTCCAGACCTACCATTGCCTCACTATGTAGCTTTGGATGCATCACAGACATCTGAAGGCATCAGCATCTATTTCTCTAGCATGAGTGCACTGAAGAATTAGCACCCATGTAACATTTTCTTCTACATTTTTACTTTTCAGAGAACAGACCTACAGATACAATAGTCTACATCCCACCCTACTATAGCAGAAGCCCCTGCAGAGCCTGATAGAATACAGTAGGTCCTCAGGTTGCCTCGGAGATCTGTTCCTACGGCGCGACGTAATCCGATTTTCATAGGAACATAACCTACATAAGCACCTCCGTCATTCACATGGAGCACATACACAGCAGTAATGAAGTGAAACAGTAAAAAAAAAAAATTTAAAAGAAAGATAGCAATTCCAGCCCTAACCAGTTTGGCTCAGTGAATAGAGCATCGGCCTGTGGACTGAAAGGTCCCAGGTTGAATTCTGGTCAAGGGCATGTACCTTGGCTGCAGGCACATCCCCAGTAGGAGGTGTGCAGGAGGCAGCTAATTGATGTTTCTCTCTCATCGATGTTTCTAACTCTCTATCCCTCTCCCTTCCTCTCTGTAAAAAATCAATAAAATATATATATTTTTAAAAAGATAACAATTCCTGACCTTTACTTGTGGTAAATAAATAATAAAGCACATATGTATATAAATATGTCGAAATGACAGAACTTTTTTTTTTTAATAAATAAATGGGAGATGGCGACGTAACCACGAAATAACGTACGTCGTGTCCAATGTAACCCAAGGACTGTCTGTATTCCAGAACTGGGGAGCTCAATATTTTGTGTTTCCATTGTTGGACACCTTCGGGTATTAGGTGTTCTTTATCTAGAGGCGACAATCTACTTCCCTGGAATTTTCTATCCATGCTTCAAGCTCTGCTCTCTCGACCACTGTAGAAAAATAGACTTGGACATGCCAGACCTTCAAATACTTTGCTGCCTGACCCAAAGCCTCTCTTCTTTCGTTATCTCTGATGGTTCTTATCTGGGACCTTTTGGTGACCATTCTCTATATGCCAATGTCCCTTGGGAGCGTACAGTCTCCCAGGCAGCAGACCTGTGATCAGCACTTTCTGGGGTCCTATTTGTAAACAGCATTTATTTAATCTCCCAATCATGTACCTTGAAATTAAGACACAGACATGTTCTCTATAAAGAAACAATATTTTAGCATAAACATTTCCTGATGAATACCTGGTGCCTCCTAATGAACACAAGCCAACAAACATTGCAGAGATTCAAGTTAATTAGACTCAACTATATTTTCCTGAATTCCCCTTCCAAGCCTTTTTAAAAATAGAACACTTGATCATTTCCAATTTGCATGATTTCCAGTATCAGGAATGACTCTTCAATTGTATCTTTAAGCTAATTTTGCATGTAGGACCTAAAGCTTGAACGTTTGAAATAACTGAACTCTCAGTATCCTTTCTCCATAAAGGGTCTCCACGCCCTCTGTCAGAAGGAAGTGTAATGTAAGTTGCATGGTTACGTGTGTTTCAGTCTCTTTCAGTAATGCCTGTCATCACCCTAAGAGGGCTCCCCGACTTCCCTGTTAATCACAGCCCTCTGCCATCTCATTATTAAAGCACCTCCACTCACTCTTGGCTCGTGGGCTGCTTTGCAGAATTGGAGGCAGGAGGATGAATAAGTTCTGCCTCCAAATCTACAAACCCACTTTTATCTGTAATCATCTCCCACCCTCCTCCCGTTATGCTAGAGGGCATAGCCCTCTGAGGACGTCCTGGATCTAATTACCTTCCACCTTCGCAAGGGCTTGATTGAATGAATTCTCTCCTCTGACTCCTGAATACCACAACTCTCTCTCTTTCTTCTGGAGCCTTCTAATTCCCATTTAAACATGCTTCCCTTTTAAATTTCCTCCATCTCAAATTCCCTTCCAGCCACAACTCCATCTCTTTCCTCCCTTTACAGAAAAACACCCATCAGGAGCCGACTGTCTCTACTCCCTCCCTCCCACTTTCTCCTGAAGTTGCTTCAATTCAGATTTCTCAGACATCATCTCTCCCGGCCTTTTGCATTGGCTCCCTATCTGATTTCCTATGTCCACCCATATCCCTCAAATCAGTTTCCTGCAGTCTGAGCACATTTTAAAAGATTCAGAACCAATCATTGCACTCCCCAGGTAAAAATCCTTCAGTGTTTTGCAATTGATATTCAGGAAATGTACGGAATCATGAACGTGGTCTGCATCGCCTGGCCCCTGCCCTCCCGTCTCACCACACCTGTGTCTCTCCTCCTTCCTGCACTCTACTTCCACCACCCCAGCATAGTTTTATTTCCTTTCGTGTTTTATTCTTTTCCCAGCCTCAGGGCCTGTGCCCTTACTGTCTGCTCAGCCCTGGGGTTAGTTACCTAACTCCTAAGAGTTCAGGTCTCAGCCCTATTGGGGTTCCCGTATTATTTACTCACACATCACACTTCCCCAATCATAACATTCGAAACACGTTTTTATTGTTGTTTCCAACTTTTTCCCTTTTTAGAGCTTTATTGAGATGTAACTCACACACCATACAGTCTATTCCTTTAAGGTATAGGGTTCGATGCTTTTCAATATAGTCACAGAGCTGTGCAACCGTTACCACGATGTAATTTTAGAATATTTTTCATCACTACAAAAAGAAATCCCATGCCCATTAATGGTCACTTCCTAATTTTGCCTGACCCCTCTAGTCCTAGGCAACCTCTATTCTGCTTTCTGAATCTGTATATCATTGGAATCATGTAATATGTGGTCCTTTGTGACTGATTTCTTTCACTTAGCATGGTATTTTCACGGTTCATCCACGTGGTAACATGTATCAAGACATCATTTCTTTTTGGTGTCAAATAATATTTTATTTTTGTCAATATACCATATGTTACTCATTCATTCATAATTTGATGGACATTTAGGTTGTTTCTACTTTGTGGCTTATTGTGGATAATCCCGCTATGAATGTTTGTATACAAGTTTTTGCATGGATGTATGTTTTTATTTCGCTTGGGTGTATACCTAGGAGTGGAATTTCTGGGTCATACGGTAACTCTGTATGTAACATGTTGAGGAACTGCCAAACTGTTTTCCAAAGCAGCTGCACTGTTTTTACATCCCCACCAGCAGTGAATGAGAGTGCCAATTTCTCCACATCCTCCACAGCACTTGTTGCTGTCCATCTTTTTTATTATGGCATCCTAGAGGGTGTGAAGTGATATCTCTGTGGTTTTGATTTGCAGTTCCCTGGTGGCTTGTGATGTTAAGTATGTTTTTGGTGCTTATTGGCCATTAGTATCACTTCTTTGAAGCAATATCTATTTAAGTCACTTGTCTGTTTTAAAATTGGGTTATTTGTCTTTTTGTTACTGAGTTGCAAGATATATATAAAGGGGTAGGCAAGAGTAAGTTTACAGTTGTGAGTATACAAAAGTTTATTCTTGTATTATGATTAATGATTGTATTATTTATTTGTATTATAACTGTAAACCTATTTTTGCCCATCCCTGTATTCTAGTACAAGTCCCTTGATCATGTTTGTGATTGCAAAATTTTTTTCTCATTCTTCATGTTGTCTTTTAAGTTTTTTTGGTGATATTATTTACAGAACATAAGTTTTTAATTTGGAAGACCAAATTATCTGTGTGTGGTTTTTTTTCTTTTGTCAGTTATACTTTAGGTGCTGTATCTAAGAAATCATTGCCTACCCCAAGAGCATGAATATTTACTTCTATGTTTTTCTCCCAACATTTTTATATAGTTTAACTCTTACAGTTAGATCTTTGATCCATTTTAATGTAACTTTGTATATGATATGATGTAGTATTCAACTTTATTATTTTACATGTGTGTATCCAGGTGTCTACTTTTGTTAAAAAAGACTACTCTTTGCCCCATTGTATTATCTTAGTACCCTTTCCAAAAATCAATTTATCATAATGTAAAGATTTATTTCTGAACTTTAAATTATATTCCATTGTTCTACATCTATCCTTATGCAAGTAATACAATGTGCTGGTCACTGTAGCTGTCTAGTAAGTTTAGAAATCAGGAAGTGTGAGTCCTCCAACTTGGTTTTCCTTTTCCGATATTGTTTTGGTGATTTGGGGTTCCTTAAATTTAATATAAGTTTTAGGATCAGCTTGCTAAATTCTGCAGGGGGAAAAGGGCAGCTGGGATTTTGATAACAGTTGCATAAATCTGCAGATCAATTTGGGGATATCACCATCTTCGCAACATACAATATACGGTTTTCTGATCCATGTATGTGAGATGTCTCTCTGTGGTTGTTGTTTTTTTGTTGTTGATGTTTTGTTTTGTTTTGTTTTGTTTTAGATCTTCCTTAATTTTTTTCAAAATTTTTGTTGTTGTTTATAGTGTAGAAATCCTGCACTTTCTTTGTTAAATTTATTCCTAAGTATTGTGTTCATTATGATGCTATTGCAAATAATTTTAGTTTCAGATTGTTCATTGCTAATGTATAGAAATAAAATTAATGTGTGTATATCGATCTTATATTCTGCCACTTTGCTGAACTCATTTTTTAGTTCTAGTAGTTGTCAGGGGATTCCTCGGGATTTTGTATAGACATAATCATATCATCTGCAAACGGAGAGTTCCATTTCTTCCTTCCCAATCTGGATGGCTTTGATTTATTTTTCTTGTTCAGTATCCTGCCTAGACCTGCTATACAATGCTGAACAGAGGTGGAGAAAGCAGGCATTCTTCTGTTACTGAACTTCAGAAAATGCCCAGTTTTTCACCAGTGGGTATGATCTCAGCTTTGCGGGTTTTGTAGCCACCATTAGTCAAGTTGAGGAAGTTCCCCTCTATTTGTAGTTCGCTGGGTCAACACACTTTTAATTACCTGCTGATGTCTGCGTTCCCTGCCACACTGTAAGGCTGGGTATACCTTCTCTGTGGCTATCTCGTGGGCACGCAGCAAAGTGCCTGGCATAGAGAAACCCTTCAGTAACCATTTCCCAAATGACGGGAAGGAATTCTCCCTTCGGATTTCCCTCCTCCTTCGTTTTGTTCTCATCCCAACTTTGGTAAATGCCGTCTTAAACCCAAGTCTTCCTGCTATTTCAGCTATTCCTCTGTTTTCTTCCCCATTTGGATTACTGCGGAGCAGACAGTTCACATTATCTTGTTATAATCGCTAATACATCATGGTCAATATTCTTTCAGAATGGCTATTGTCTAACTGATTGATCTTCTTGCCCCTTTAAACTCTGCTCTCCTAAGTCCAGGGCACCTTTTAACTCTGTCCAGCATTCCTTTACTTTGATGCTAGGGAGTCAAAGTTGCTTTCTTCCAGGATTTTCATCACGCCCGGGTTAGGAAAGAGATGTCCACTGTTAGCCAGCATTCAGTCCAGAGCATTCCCTCTCCTCACTCATCTGGTCCTCTGTGCGATGAAGCAGCCACTGCAACGTGGGAAGGCCTTGTCCGGTGAGCTGTGTGAGCTTCTGCCCAGAGCCCGGGGTGCGGAAGGCCCTCAACAGTCTACTTTCCTCCAGGTCACACCCCACAAGCTGTGTCAACAAGCTTCGATCTGCCCTTGGACGCTCCAGGCAAGCTGTGGTGTCCACCACTGTGAGCCCACCTCTGTCTCCCTCCTTCGGCCATCGGCTGCCTCTGCCTCGGTCAGTGAGCAGGGAGAAGTGTGCAGCCAGACAACGCCTCTTCCTCCCCTCCCGTCAGGTCTGTTTCTTTTCAACAAAGCATGCGCCTCCACGGCCACACGTGGGCAATGTTTATGTGGAGAATCTTCAGAGCTATCAAGTTCATACTTTTAAAAAATGACTCAGAAAATACTCAGAGCATCTATATATGGTCCTTGGACATTTGAGACTATGTTGATATGAATTGGTTTCAGTCTAGAGGTTTAATACACTGCAAGTCACACCTGCTGAGAGTTTGTCCAGCTAACGTCATGTACATTCATGTGGATCTACTGTCAACGTGGCAGTACAGCGTCTTGTTCTAACAACGTTAGTAGTTGTAACAGTTTCCCACTACGCAGAAATACGGTGTGGGAGCAACGTGCCAGCTTCTGCTCCTCTGCATGAAGGTAAAATGTGGCAGCAGTAGCCCCGATCCTGCCGATTTACCCACAACCCAACAACGTTGTCCTAATGAACCCACCTCTCCATCCTTCAGACCAACCGAGTGCTTTTCGAGAGTTGGGAGTCTGGACTCGCCTCTTTGGTGTGAAAACTCCCTACCTCCTTTGGCAGACAAACACCTGTTGGTGAGCAGGTACCTTTCAAACCCAGGGTGTCCAGCTTCCGGAGCTGGATTTTAAAGAGAAATGTATCCACCTAGGACAGTGACATGGACCCTCCAAGGGCATGAACCAAGAAGGAGCAAGTTGGAATCCAGGAAAAAGGAGATCCAGCCATCCAAGGACCAGAGCTAGGCAGCTAAACAAGAGAACAAGAGGCCGGCGGGGAGCAGGACAAGGGACACTTGGGGGGGAAAAGGAACCAGCAGTTCTCTCTGACCGCAGTGTAATCATGGGGAAATGGTGTTCAGATAGATTTTGAAATTCGGCTGGAGAGCTTAGAAGAATTATTGGGATAATAACGTAGTCTAAGCGGATTTTTAAAATGAGGTCATTATTAATTCCTGGAAGAACAAAGAATTATAGAAGAAAAGTAATATGATCCCAGAGTATTTCTTCACTCAGCAGCCAACAGTACATATATAATTGTAATAAAGCAAAAATGGGATATTGATTTCACAAAAAATGTGACATCAATCTATTAGAGAATGTAGGGAGCGCAGGCACAGGTATGCAAGTGGGTGAGGAGCACCCAGCCCCATGTTCCATCATCAGTCAATAGGCATTTCACATTAATAAGCCAGTGTTAACCACGGGAGCACATTAATGAGAAATATGGAGGTCGGCATCAGAAGAAAGAGTTCGGAGAGAGGAATTCAGGGTAGGGACAGAACGGGGGGCTGCGTCTTCCCTTCATGCCTTATAATCCTAGCTGTGTGTTTCACTTAAGTACTGGGGCTGCATTTTTATGAAAAATAAGTCAGGAAACTGGCAACTAGCCTGAGACTCAAGAGAAGAGGAGAGAGAGGAGAGTCGGGCTTCTTTGCCCCATGGGCGGGAAGTTGACTGATTATAGTTGTAGAAGAAATGCTTATCCAGGAATGTCGTTTTCATCCAAGACATGTAGCCATGGAAAAGCCACCCTCTCGCAGGAGGGCAGAGCCCGCAGATCGGAGCTCAGCTGGAACAGAGGGCAGAACTGCCTTTGGTCTCAGCCCTTCCAGCCCATGGTGGGGTGGGGGTTGGGGAAACATCTGCTCCCCAACTTCTCTCCATTTTGCTGCAGACACCCGGGTGCTAACTAGGCTGCGGTTTGCACTCAGACAGGCAGAGTAGGTGGGTAGGTGCCTCCGGGGGTCTCTGAAGAATGAGATGCTGACATTCCCATCCACTGGGGAGCCCTGGGCATGATGGGGCTGGTCCAGCCTTACCTGCAGGTGGTCCGTGTGCTCCCCCTGCTGGTGGTCCTGAACAGTGTTCATGGGAATGGGGCTGGGTCTCTGCAGCCACTCAACAGAAGGAAAAGCTCTCCTCTCCCTGGGCTTCTGTGTTTGAGCCTCTGTGTCTTCCTCCGGGACAGGCTCCCAGGGATTGGGCAAGACCCTGCCCTCATTCCAACGGGCCGTGCTGCCCCCGGGATGGTGATGCGAATGGCATCTGCCCTCTGGCGATGCAGTCACAGCCACCTTAAAGGAACTGGGCTGGGTCCTCCGCTGGGTCCGGCTCGGTAGCCCCGAGGTCACAGAGCAGGTCGCCTGAGAGTTTGGGGACACCAGCCAGGAACCTTCTGGACAATGGAGCAGACGTTCCATTCTGGGGTTGGTGTCCACTGGACGCAGAGCAGGGTCCTGCCGCCCAGGGCTGAGCTCAGGAGCCAGTGCTTTGGTAACGTCACTGAGCAGTGGACGCGCTCTGGGCGCCGATGGACGAAATGCCTAATGAATTCAAGCTTGCGGCTGCAATGCCCAGAGCCCCCCACCCGCCCCGCCCCAGCCACACCGCTGCCTGGGACATCTTCCAGATCGCTCCCGCCCAGCTCCCAGCTCCCTCCTCCCAGCTCCCTCCTCCCCTTCCTCCCAGCTCCCAAAGAACGGGTGTCCTGGTTGATTTTTACCTCTAAACAAGCTAATTAAGCAATAATCCTAGAAGAATCCATCACTCTGACAACTCGGTGATGAACCATCCCCCAGCCGAGCCAAAAGTGCTTAATATCCCAGCAGAACGGTCAATAATGAGTAGAGCAGCAGCTGCAAACGGGTGATGGCTGTATCTGAGAAGACAGATGCAGAATGGTCGTGGGCCCTCCCTTACAGCCGGTGGAGGGCAGTGGAGAGGAAGGTGGACTGGCTTCAGGCTGCACAGGCTGGGAGGTCTCTAACCAGATTCTAGATCATTCTTTCTGAGACCATCAGGTGCCCCAAGAGAGTATCTAAGGTTATGAACAACTCTGGACCAGGACAGAAGGGCCATGTGACAGGCGGTTGGACACAGGCATCCTTCTCCAACTTTACAGCCGTGTCAACTCTATAGCTGCTGCAGTGAGAGGAGCTACGGGCTAGACGATACGATGACTGCCTTTACGAGATCAATTTCAAGCCCACACGGATACATCTCTTTCTTTTCCACGTGTAGACTGTTATCTTAAACACCCCCATTCCTTAAGATTTACTTTCTTCAGTGCTAGGAAAATACTAGTAGTCCCTAAGCAGGAGGTGACCAAACACTGCCCTCTGGTGGTCACAGTGGTTGCAGCTTTGAAGCGTCCACCTTCCAAAGGTTCCTTCCCACTCAAGCATCCAGTGTGGGCCCATGGGGCTCCCTCCAGCCGCCCCGCGGAGCATGCCCCCTCGGAGCTGCCCTGTCTGGGAACTGCCCCGTCAGCTATCTGACTCCGTCTCTGCCTGAATTCTGGTCTCATTTCTGCTGTTTTACGTAAAGAGTGGGTGGCGTTGGCCGATACTCTGGACGAAGGGCAGAGAAACTGACCCCCCGGCTGTGCCACCCTGACCTGGTCATTGATGTGCCCTGGCAGCTTACGTTTTAAGAGTTTCCAATTGTGTTCAGCCAAAGATAAGAAAATGGCATCTAGTCAGTGCTCCGTGGGTGTAAGGGGAACGCATGACTGCGCCTATGGAGTGTGAAGATAGGGAGCGTGGTGGACTGCCTGGAACCCTGGGCCTCAGGTTCAAGTCCCGGCTCTGCCACCATCCTTTTGGGTGTGGTCGGGAATGGCCTTCTCTTTCTGGGCCTCCTTCTTCACTAACGTGGAGGAGCTGAACTTGAAGATCTCTGAGGTCCTTGCCAGGTCACACACGTGGAGAGCCAGGTCCTGAGGATTCGAACCCACAGTCATGATCAAGGGGCAGCAATTCGCCAGGAAAGGAGCCCCTAGCAAAGCAGCAACAGCAGCTCTGACTGGGAGCCACTCTCTGGGGAAGTAAACCCCACACTGCTCTCCTCCCTCACTCAGCCTGGGTGTGGCTGCTCCTTGTACAGGGCCGGTGACAATGGGAATGCAAAAGCCCCTTCACTCACCCAAGTTGGCCCTTGGCGTTGACATTGCCTTGGGGAAGGTGGGATCAGGCCACAGTGCAGCTGCAGAGGGTGATGAGACAGTGACACCTAGTGGCCACTTCCGCTCATCACAGCTTCTAGTACTTGCCCGTCTCCCATGCTCCCCATGGCAACTTGGGCAGCATGAACCGACCCCGTGAGGAATGCAGAGCCTTGGGTTGTAGTCTCAGTCTTCCATCTGCCTCTCTGTCTATTGTTTCTTCAAGTAAGAGTTTGGCCCTTAAGTCCTCCCCTTGCAATCGCCCCGTTCTCTGTGTCTCTGCCGTGGCTCACGGTGAATACTGTAGTCAGGGATCCTAGGCCCACGTGCTGGGCTGGATGTCCCGGCCAGGACGGTGCAGCACACAGCTCACGTGGGCTTCCCGGGGGGCTACAGTCCTGCCACACATGGGCCTCTGCACGGTCGTGAGACGGGACCACAGAGCTTCGTTGGCTGCGGGTGTTTCATGCCAGGGCCTGCCACCAGCCCGGCTCCAGGTGCTGTGATGGAGAAGGTAGCAGAACCAGCCAGAAGGAAGCCTCGTGGAGTAGCTTTGTGTTCATCTGGCTTCACCCAAACTGGGTACCAGAATCTTTCCCTGTTGGTGAGGTCCATCGGGCCATTGTTCCCAGCATCACTTCTTGGCCTTCTCCTTGGAGAGACTCACAGTGAGGCAGATGCTCTGTGGATGCTCTCGGGCAGGGATTCCCCAACGAGACGCCTGGGAGAGCTTGGTGAAAACAGGCTCCTGGGCCTACCTCGCAGCTTCCAGATGAGCTGACTGGGGCGGGGCGGGGGGGGGGGGGGGGGAGGAGGGCGGGGATCTGCACTGAACAAGCTCCCCAGAAGTCCCGAGGCACCCCAGGGCGAGGAGTGGAGAGTGAGGACTGCCTGGCCTGGGATGGGGGAGGGGTGCTTCATGCTAACAAGCGCCTCTCCGCCCAGCGCCCCGTGGAAAGGTCAGTATTGATACCTGGTCTCTGGAATGAAAATCAAACAGGGCGCATGGGTCTGCTTCATGGGTGATGCGGTGGTAATGGCTCCACAGAGCCAGAATTGACTCCTATGTGTGATTGGAGGATGGGCTCTGGGACTCGGCCCCCTTGCCTGGAGCCCCTTAGGCATATTCTCTGGACAGAAGGTATTTCAGACTAGAGCGTGCCAGAGGGAATCCCTGCTGGCTCAGGAATAAGGGCCACCGGCTTTCAAGTGCCCACTATAGGCCAGGAACTGTGCCCCGCGGTCTCCGATCCTTACCGCCTCTTGCAAGGATGAACTCCACAGCTATCAGATGAGGAAACTGCGGGCCTTGCCCAAGGCCACACGGATTCAAGGAGCAGAGTGGGAATTCAGGGGCAGGTGGGTCTCTGTCCACGGGCCCACGTGGCCGGGGCAGGAACCAGCTCCCGGCTCAGGCCCCTGCCAGAGGAGGGCCAGGCCGGTCCCTCGAACGGCTGACCACTTGCTGCCCTGGGTGGCTGGGTCAGCACAGCCCGGCAGGAGGGGCAGAACCTGGGCCAGGAGGCCCGGAAGTGCCTCAGACCAGATTCCTCCCTGCCTTCTTTCTCTGAATACACTGCGGGGTGACGACTGTGAGCCCGGCAATCTCTGAGGTCCCTCCTACCGTGGTGTTACTTTTCACACAAGGCGGTTTAAACGCCCGGGGAGAAATATGAAACACACACACTCTCCACGCATAAGGATGAAGATGAAGAGTTTCCTTGATCACGGTCCCCAGGGATGGCGCCTTCCTCCCAGGCTCCGCCCTTCGGACCCACATGTCTGTGCCCACCTTCGTGGGGGCAGGAGGTTTGCTTGGAAAGTGCTCCGATGACTTGGAAGAAGACTTCAGGGCTGGGGCCTTGTCCTCCGTCTCTGTCCAGAGCTGATCCAGAACAAACCGGGTGCTCCCTGATTCCCCTTGAGCCTCCCCATCGTCCTCCTGTCCTCCCTGCCAGGCCCCCACCCCGTGAGCGGGTTCAGGGTTCTCTGGGGAAGCAGTGATGCTCACACAAGCAGGAGCTTAACTCCAAACAGAAAAGGTCCCAATCTTAGCTCTGCTCTTTCCTTGCTGTGTGACCTCGAGGGGTCACTTAACATCTCTGAACCTTCCTGTCTCGGTTTGACGGAAAGATTAAATCTCGGCCTAACGTGGTTGTTGTAAGGATGGAGAAAAAATGACCCAAGTCATGTTTCTGGACACATAATAGCAGTCCCTCCTTATTTAATACGGGATATGAGGTATCCCATCTGTAAGTGAAGTAATCCCTGTAAAGCATTAGGACCGTGCCTTGTTGAAAACTCCACATCCAATAGCTGTTATCTTCATCCTCATCGTGTATCAGCCTCTTGAGCCCGTTTCATTTCCTCCCTCTGACCACCAGGTGGCAGCATGGGGCCATGGACCCGAGCCCTCTTTCTCCAGGTGCTCACCCCCCAGAGTGCGCGATGGCAGGCTTTGGGGGACAATAAAGGCTTTGAGCTCTCACCACATGAGGTGCATGGGGAGCCCCGGACAGAAACTTTGTAAGGACGTCAGGAGGAGGGGCAGCCCTCCCCCTGGGCCAGGAAGGAACGTGGGCTCAGGCAGGAGGACAGATAACAGGGGCAGAGCCAGGAATCAGACCAGTCCCCCCCGCCGGGCTGGCACTTGCCCTGAGCGAGGGGCCTCCTGGTGGTTTCGGATCTTCCCTTGGCAGAAAGGACAGTGGGGGGCAGGAAGGAAGGCACTAGAAGCCAGGGCCCTGACCCCCAGGGAAGGTGCCCCTACCCACACAGCCTGGCCTCCAGGGAGTGCCCATCAGTCAAGGCCCTGCTGCCCTGGGGCTCAGCCTGGGCTCTCTGTGGGAACTGGGAACCCCAGGGAGGCAAGCACCCCTGGCTCCTCTCTGCCTCACCTGACAGGACCCTTTCAACCCCCAGGTAACTTCGCCGCTGAAGCTGCAGTGATTTGTGGGAAACTGCCTCCAAATCGCAGCTAATCCTGCCTTGACGGAACCCCTTCACCAATTATCTTTTCGGCTGGGTGGCTTCTAAGCCCTTGGGACCCACATGTTCCCGGGAAGACACCTGTGCAGACGTGTCCTGCTGGGGCCCCTCAGCCAGCAGCTCTGAGCCAGAGGCCTGAGACCACCAGCTCGCCCCTCTCAGCGTCTGCCTTCTTTTCTCCCCGCCAGGAGTCTCACTAGACAGCGGCCACGGAGCCCAGTCCCCCCGCCCCTCCACCCCGAGGGACCCTCAGAGAGGCGCCCTTGTTTGAAGTTAAGGCCTCTGTTCCCTCCTGTCTCCATGGAGTAGAACTAGCCCTGCCTCGTAGGGGTGCTGAGGAGGGTGTGCTAAGGTGAGAGAGTGAGTGAGCTGAAAGCAGACTGGAGTCTACAAATGAGCCACAGTCACCCGGAGTGTCTCCCTGCCGCGCCCCCTCGCTCCCTTCTCCGTGGTCATGCTGGGTGCTCACAAGGAAGATTGGGGACAGGCCAGAGGACCCTCTGGCCGCCCAGCTCTGGGTCCGGGGGAGACCAGTGCTTCGGGAAGTGCATCAAGCTCCCCATGGCTTCTTCTCCCTGCACCCCTTGTGGGGAAATGAACCCACCTTCGGGGGAAGAGCCGGAAGCATGTTGTCCAGAGGGCACAGGAGGAGGAGCTGGGGCCAGGGAAGGGCAAGCCCCCTACCCCTGGGGGAGGGGAAAGTACATGGACAGCGAGTCTCCTACCTACACAGGGACGCTCACCTGCCCCCTCCACCCCAGCCCCAGCCCAGGCCAAGGAGCACTGACTAACACCAAAGGCACGCCATGGCGAGGGGAAGATCGAGAGCACGAAGCACGTTCCCTCTAAGATACAGGCGCAAAGGGAAGCCCTGAAGTGAGCGCTCATTGAGATGTCAGGTTGCCCGGATTGATCTGTACATTTTGTGCAACTGCAGTAAAACTCCCTGCAAAACGCTTCGTAGAAATGGACGGTGCCTGTGGGAACATGGACCCGGGAAGGCAGAGGAACGCTGTGAAGAAGAAGAAGAAAAAGAAAGGAGGAGGAAGAGGAGGAGGAAGAGGAGGAGGTGGAAGAGGAGGAGGAGGAGAAGGAGAAGGAAGAGGAGGAGGAGAAGGCGGAGGAGGAGGAGGAGGAGGAGGAGAAGGAGGAGGAGAAGAAGGAGGAGGAGAAGGAGGAGAAGAAGGAGGAGGAGGAGGAAGAGGAGGAAGAAGGAGGAGGAGGAGGAGGACAAGGAGGAGGAAGAGAAGGAGGAAGAAAAGGAGGAGGAGAAGGAGGAAGGAGAAGGAGGAGGAG